>NW_027507785.1:84620229-84622143 GCF_037356315.1 Lithobates pipiens
ATCAGCATGCTTTCTTCACTGCACTACACCTGATTGGCTCTTTATGCTGCTTCTTCTGCTACCAGTCTTAGCACTGCTGTACAGACATGGCAAAATGCTTGTTGATACTCAGTCAAATTAATTTGTCAGTTCATGAATTTGTGCAAGAAAGGGAGAGATGTGTCAACTTAATGGCCCATGTAAATATTTGCCGGCACACCACAGATTTTTTGCATCCAAATGCTCTTTTTATTGCAGCATGGTCACACCACAAATAAAATAAGTGGAATGTTTTGGAGCGGTGCAGGACCACTTCCTTTGGACATGAAGATCCATGGTGTGCTGGCACATGTTTGCATTGCATCATGTAGGTTCCAGTTTCCAGCTGGCGGTTGCTGCAGCACCCATTTGCTTAGAGGTTATTCCAGGAGTGTCCGATGGGAATATGGATGGCAACTTAAAGAGGAAGTAAACTCTGATGGGTGTTACTTCCTCTTTGTTTCCCTGCAAAGGTAAAGCATAATGGGCTACTATGTATCGCATGGTAGCCCATTATGTGACACTTACCTGCAGGTGAAGCCCACGATGTCCCCATCTTCCTCGCTAGTAGCGAGCGTCCATTCTTCACCCTTCTCCCTTCTGGGGCCATGAACTCTGGCTCTGTGACTGGTCGGAGTCACGTGACATCACGTGACGTCACTCCCACGCATGCGCAGGCCATCTTTAATGGCATGACCCAGTGGCGTCACTAGGGTGTGGCTTTTGGGGCTATAGCCCCGAATTTCTGGCCCATAGCCCAGAGTCTCTGCAGGGGTCTCCAAGGGCAGGGGAGGCTCTCTGGGGACCCTGATGTAAGTGGGGGGCTCTCTGTGGACCCTGATGCAGGGGGGGCTCTCTGGGGACCCTGATGCAGGAGGGGGCTCTCTGGGGACCCTGATGCAAGGGCGAGGCTCTCTGGGGATATATATACACACAAATATATTATATATATGTGTATGCCCACCCAAGCATATGAATTTCTTTACTATGTTGCTGTGGGCTTTAGCCCCAGATCTTTTGTAGACCTAGCAATTCCCCTGGCATGGCCCGAGCTAGAAACAGCACATCGTGCCCTTTCTAACTCCGGAGCATGCACAGAAGAAATCACTGTACGGTGTTTTGCAAATATCTCCTAGATCTCCGTGCAGGTCTTGGAGATATTTCAAGCACCTACAGGTAAGTCTTAAAGCGGGAGTCCACCGGGACTCCGCGTTTTTTTTTTTTTTTTAAAAGCCAGCAGCTACAAATACTGCAGCTGCTGACTTTTAAATAGTGACACTTACCTGTCCAGCGCGCCCGCGATGTCGGCACCCGAAGCCGATCGCTCGCTCGTCTGGCGGGTCCTGCCGCCGCCATCTTGGGTATGGGAATCAGGAAATGGAGCCTTTCGGCTTCATTTCCCGGTTCCCTACTGCGCATGCGCGAGCCGCGCGGCGCAATCCGGACGGTCCCCGCTGCCTCTGGGAGCTGTGTGTTTCCCAGCAGGCAGCGGGGCACTTGCTGAAGGGGGCGGGCGCTTGCGGAAAGGGGCGTAACGTACGCCCCTTTCCGCAGAGAGCTAGCCCGGAAGTGGGTGCAGTTACCTGGATTATCCAGGTAACTGCACCCCCCTCCCCCCTGAAAGGTGCCGATTGTGGCGCCGGAGGGGGGGGGGGGATTCCGATGAGCGGAGGTCCATTTTAGGGTGGACCTCCGCTTTAATCTAGGTTTAGCTGTAGGTTAAAGTGGTTGTAAAGGGTTTACAACCACTTTAATGGCCCATACACACAATCAGAAAATCGTACAATACATACCACTTTACAAGCAACTGTAGGATAATCTGATTGTTAGTACAGAGTTTTCGAGAGCCAATCATGACAGTTCATCTAATATTATCTGATGGAACAAGAACAAAAT